>NW_015438382.1:443991-454809 GCF_001293395.1 Leptomonas pyrrhocoris
GGAAGGGGACACAAGAGCGGAACGGATGTGCATGCCGACATCCCAGGTAGTGGACGCCACCTCTAGTGACCGACGCGGGTAACTTCCTGTCACGAATGCAGTGGACTGCCACTGCTCAACAACAGTAAAACACTTTCTCTCTCTCTATTTGTTTCTTGCGTCTCCGCTGAACACCAAAAAACGACCATCGAGTGAAAAAACAGAGAAAAAGAAAACGACAACTTCTAGAAGGAGAGCCGTCACCGCCACAAAACACTCGCAAGGAAACGACTCCGCTGAAGCGCCCGACGTTGCACGCGAAAGGGCCTCATGGAAAGAAGAAAAGACAAGGGACGGAGCCGCCACCCCTCCCCCCAAAAAAATCAGACCCTGACCGAGCAATCGTCGCCTTAGTTGGAGCTGTGGGAGTGGCCGGAGGTAGGGCGGCCGTTCACAAACCACCGATCCGTCGCGGCAGGCTCCGCACCATCACGTTCGTTGCTGTTGCTCGGACCAGCGGCACGGCGCAGTCGCCGATTGGCCGACGCCGCGACCTCGCTGGCCCCAGTTGTCGCTGCGAGCGCTCGCGGCTCCGATGATGGCCGACGCGGCTGCAGCGTCAGCGCGGGCTGCCTACGCGTAGGGGTGCGGCTCGCTGCGGAGACGGCGCGGGCAGCCGTGAAGGGCTGCTCTGCGAAACCGCCGGCGGCGCCTGCGCTGCTGTCGTGAGACGTGGAAGGTTGCGTCACCGGAGCCACGGAGAGACGGCCGCGACGGCCACCACCACCACCACCACCCGCACGCGCGTTCGTGGACGGCGGCTCCGGTCGACGCGGCGAGACCCCCGCCGATGCCGTGGCAGCACCACCGCCGTTCCCACCAGCCCCGCCTTGGATGGCGGCGGCCGCCCTAGTCACCATGTTCTGCTGATCAAACGAGAAATCCTGCTTCACGAGGTCCTGCAGCGCCACCGCCTTGTAGAACTTCGAGAAGTCGCTGAAGTCAACCAGCGTGGGCAGCGGGGTGCCACGTGGGGTGTCGGGGAAGAGAAGTTTCTCCACATCTACGCGGCTCATGCGCTTCGCCTCGCCGAGAGTGAGCATAATGAAGTCTGTTGCATCGGTGCGATCCAGCACACCGAAGTGGTCCAGGTCGACGCCGTCGAAGAAGGTGCGAAGGGCCTCGACGTCCTCCATGCTCAGCGGAATGTCGGACGTCTTCTCCTTCTTCATGCGGATCATCATGCGCTTGATCAGCCGCTCCGCGTCTTGCTTGCTCTGCGAGATGAAGGCGAGACGCCTGCGCCGGTCCAGGAACGTGCTTGAGCGCTTCTCCCGTGCCGCGCGGATGGCGTCCAGCATCTGCCGGTCTTCCGGCTGCTCCATCATGGCCTGGGCGTCCTTCACGAGCTGCGTCAGGTCCCCGCCAGCGGGTGCCGCATCCGTCGACGTCTCCGCCTTCTCGGCCGGGTCACGCGTCGTCGTGACGGTTACACGGACGCGATCAACGTAGCGCGTTGGTCGCCGGCCCTCCGCCGCAGCCGCCTTGGCACGCGCCACCTTCTCCACCACGTCGCGCATCTGCTGCTGCACGTGCGCGCTCTCCTGATACGCCCCACCGCGGGTGTAGCGCTGGAAGTCTGGGTCACTCGTGAAGCCAATCTCGGTCAGTGCGTACCCTGACACCAGGGTGGGCAGGAAGGGGAAGCGGGCGAAGAGGGCCTCGTTGGCAGCCTGCTTGCGCGTCGACCACGCGACGAGGTGGTCGGCGACGCGGGACTGCGCGGCGCAGCTGTCCATCAACTGACGCAGCCCAGTGTCCTCGTCGAGCTCCTCGGCCGTCAGCCGCGCCCACCGCAGCGGCAGATCGCGCGGGTTCTCGGCCGGGTCGCGGCGAGTCGCCAGCCGCCGCCGCCGCTCCTGCCGCACGCGCTGAATGTTCGCGGCGCGCTGCTCCGCCGGCTCGAGCGGCGTGGCGGCCCGCTGCACGATCCACGCCTTCAGCGCCTTCTCCAGCTCCTGCTGACGGGCCCGGAGTAGCGCGCTGGACTGGTTGGTGGCCGCAGCGTACATGCCGAGGTCGTAGTGTTCAAAGACGTAGTCCATCGGCACGCTGGCCGCCTCCACCTCCTCCAGCGTCACCGGACGCGCGAGGGTGGGCGTCAGCGCTGTCAGCACCTCCTTCACGAGGGTCTGTTGCTCGGCCACCTCCGCCGCCTCCGGACCATCTTCTGGCACGACGGCGTCTAAGGAGTAGGTCGGGTACTTGGTTGGCGTTGACAGGGGGGGCGTGACAACCGCCGCCGTCTTGCGCGTCTTAGCCGCACTCGCGCTGCGGGTGCGCTTCTTCGACTCGCTGTTCGCTGCGCTGCCTGACCGTGCCACCGGCACCTCTGGCGTCTTCTTCCGCATCACTGTCTCTTCCGGTGGCTTCGAGATGCTGCCGCGCGCGCGAGCGCGGCTTGTCGATGGCTGCGGGCTGCCCTGCCGCGACTTGGCCGCACTCGACGCCCGCTCCGACGGGGCGAGGGGGCGCTGGTCTTCCAACTCCAGCTTCCGCCCGGCCGCCATCGCGGTTTGGCTCGGCGCCGCCGTCACCTCCACCTGCGGCTTCTGCTCGCTCCTCTGCTCGTCCAGCAGCCCCACCGTCACCTCCGGCGATTCGCCGGTTGCCGTCAGTGACTGCCGGCCCAAGCGGGACGTGCCGCGTCGTCGCGTCTTCGTCGTCACCACCGGCTCCGGAGTGGCCTTGGCAGACGCCACACGCTGACGCGCCGTTGCTGCCGTCGGTGTTGACTTGATGCCGCGTGCTGCAAGACGAGGCTTCGTGGGAACCGGTTTCACCGCCATCTTTCGACGCTGCGCCAAGGGCGGCTGTGGAATGCGCTTTGCAGCGGAGTGCGTCCTGCTCCCCTCGGCTTTATCTGCGAGGGTGGGCACACTGGACTCGAGCTCGTCTATGTCGTGCTCCACCAACTCCCCATGGACCATGTCCGGAATGGCGCTGACGAAGGCGGTGCTCGTGCGGCGTGCCCGCAGGCGCTTCTTCAGCACCCGCTTCTTCGTCTTGCGTCCAGGTGGCAGGTTCTCGCCGGCCTGCGGCGACAGCCCACTAGCGTCGCTGCTCGTCGCCATCGTCTCCGACTGCGGCCGCTGAGAGGCGTCTACGTTCGACACCGGCACCACCGAGGAGGAGGCAAAGCTGCTCTCCGCCACGTCGACCGGCACAATGCGACCGTCCTCCTTCATCACCGACGCCTCCATCACCGGGACGCTCTCAGCGGTCGCGCTGCCCAGCCGCTGACGTGGACCGCCGGAGCGGCGCCGACGCTGCGGACCGCCCATCCCGCCTTCCGCTCCCGACGACGCCGGACCCGCGGCTTCCGACCCGACCGGCATCTCACTCAGCTGCACCGACCCCGCCAGGCTGGTGTGGTACTCGTCCTCCTTGATCTCCGTAAAGACGTTGTCCGGCACCGCGTCCATGTCCAGCCTCGACCAGCTCATCCCACGCTTTTTGCGCTCACGCGACTTGCGCCGCTTCACGTTGCGGCTCGCGGCGTCACTTGTCTGCCCGGCGTCATCGGGGATGTCCTCGAAGGTGACGAAGCGGCGCCGGTGGTGGTCGAGCCGGAGTTGGTGCTTCCAGCGGCGCGTCAGCTCCTCACCGGATAGACGGCGCAGTGGCTTTTGCGCGGCCGCCGTACACGCCTCAGCAGCCTCGTCCACGTAGGCGCTGTCCTCGATCAGCTCCACACTGCGCTTCCGCTCCTCCTTCTCGATGGACTCCATCGTGTCGACCTGGTGCGGGCTCGCCAGCAGACGCTGCCGCTGCTTCTCCAGCTGCTGGAACTCCTCGTCGCGGTTCAGCGCCGGGTTCACGTCGCGGACGCTCCATGGATAGCGCAGGCGCAGCGACGTCAACTCGTGCTGCAGGTCCTCGGCAGCCGCCTTGTACGTCGTCGACACGGCGGTGACCAACGCGCGGTCGTCGTCCGACACCGACGGCACCTTCCCGCCTTCGTGCTCCGCCACCAGCGCGTCGCGCTCCCGCACCAGCAGGTTGTGCACGTCCAGCAGCGGCACCTCCTGCGGCCACACGCCATCGAGTTTCAGGGCACGCAGACGGCTCGACACGGCGGTGTTCACGTCGACAATGCGCAGCGCCTGTTCCTCTGCCCGCTCGCGCAATAAATCTTCGTAGATGCGCAGTTTCTCGCGGTCAATTGTTGCCTTCGACAGCACCTTCCGCCACTTGGACAGGTACGACATAAAAATTGAATCGTCCGCCAAGGAGAGTTGACGCAGCGGGACTCCGTGAATGTCGTTCATCTCAATAAAGGGGTGGCGCGTGCGCACCGCCTCGTCTTCCTCCACATCGCACACTCGCCGTCCTTTCGCACGCGCGGCGGCTTCGTGGTACGTCTGCAGCGCGCTCTCCGCGTCGTTTTCGTAAATGCCAGCCGAGGCAGGCAGCTCAATGTCGCTCACCAACATGCCGGCAACACGCTGCGGCAGGTGTGGGAAGCGCCGCCGCCGCCGCGCGGACTCGTCGCGCTTGTCCGCCGCCAGCTTCATCACGTGGGCGGCGAGGGCCTTCTCTGCGTCGGTGATTTCCGCTGCAGGGGCGATATCCTTCCGCGCCCGTTCCACCTCAGCGGCCATGCCGCAGAAGACCACGTCCTGCAGTGCGCCGATCTCGCCCAGATGCGTCCCAAAGATCGGCTCCACTGGCAGGAAGGGGAAGCGGTCCGCCAGGCTCTCCAAGTCCATCATGTTCGACGTCTCCCACACCGCCTCCTCCTCGGCACGCCGCATTACCCAGTCCCGCATTTCCTTCTCCAGCTTCTTCTGCGCTACCGTCTTCACATGAGGGCGCTGCGACTGCGTCGTGCTCAGCGAGGCGTTGCTCAACACCAGGCTGCTCAGACGACTGCGCTGACCCTTCTGCGGGTTCAGCAGCCCCGATGAGTCCTCCGTCGCCGAGCTGCGACGCACATTGTTGTACTCCGCGTACATGGCCATGAACGGCACATCGCGCTCCAGATGTAGCCGTTGCAGAGACACCTGCAGCTCCTGAATGTCCACAAATCGATACTTGTCTCGCTGCGCGTTCTCCTCGGCGATGTGGGCCGCGACCCGCTCACTCAAGCGTGTCCGCATGGCCTCCTCTCGGTCCAGTACGCCCTTCAGCTTTGCACGAAGCGGGCCGAGAAGGTCCTCCCGCTGCGACGCGAGCCGCATAAATTCCGCATCCGACTCCAGGCCCAGCTCCTCGATCGGCACTCCGTCAATCACCGCAGGAAGGAAGGGGTAGCGGTCGCGCAGCTCACTCGGTGGCTTCAGCAACTTCTCCCGCTCAGCTGCCAGCCGCATGAATTCATCATCCTCATCCAGGTGCAGTTCCGGCAGCAGCACGCTCATGTAGTTGCTTGTCTTCAAGAACGGGAACCGTCGCAGGATTGCGTTGCTCCGTCGCTGTCCACTGCGCTGCTGACGAGCCGCATCTGTCGTCAGCTGACGCAGACGCCGCTTCAGCAGCTCCGAAACGCAGCGCGAGCCACTACCGTGCCCGGCTGCCGTGAAGACGGCCTTCTGACGTTGCAGGAACAAAAAGTAGGAGTCCTTGGCAGCCTTTGCGTACGCCGTGCGCGCGTGGGCTGCGTAGGTGTCCTCGTCCGTCCACGAGTCCGCCCCGTCATCGTCGATGAAGTCGCCCTCTTCGTCTGGGAAATCAAAGAGTGTTGCCAGCACACGCCGACGCGCCTGTCGTCGAGACCACAGCCGGTGTTTGTACTGCGCGACGTCCGTCGTGAACCGCAGTCGGGCGACTTGATTTCCTGGCTTGCGGTGTGCCGTAGCCAGCCGCAACTCCGCCTCCGCGGCGCAGTAGTTGTTGAGCGCGTCCGCGACGCAGCGGTCGTCGCCGATGAGTGCAACACTGCGGGCGCGAATGTCCTCCTCCACCTGCACGAGTGTCGGCTCCTCCTTGACCATGAACGCCGCCCAGTCCGCGTAGGCGGCGCGCAGCGTCGTCAGGTAGTCGTCCTGCTCCACCGAGGGGTTGACATCGCGGACACAAATTGGGTTCGCGCGGCGCAGGCGATGCAGCTCCTTCGCCACGTCCGCCTCAGCCTCCAGGTACGCGTCGAGCAGCACATTGCCGCGCCGCCTCATCGCCTTTTTCGCCACCGCCTCGTCATCGTCGTCGCAGTCCGGGTTCTCCATCACGTCAAGCCGCCACTCCACAATTTCTTCGTCATCGGGGATGTGCAGCGCGGTGAAGACAACACCGGCATTGCGGCGCTGTCGCGGCAGGAAGCGACGACGGCCCTTCATCTCGGCTGCCACCACCCGACCCGCCAACTCCGCCACACGCTCTCGCAACTCGCCCTCCACCAGCTCCACGGCCGCAAAGTCGACGGTCGATGCCCCGCGTAGGCGCAAACGACGTCGCGTCAAACGCTGCACCTTGCGGTCCATCTCAATCCCTACCTCCCGCAGCGGAATGAGTGAGACATCGCTGTAACGCAGGAAGGGGTGCCGGGCCCGCAGCGCCTCGTCCTCGTCAATGCGGAACAGCTCCACCGCCTTGACGTCCTCGGCAATCGCACGTGCCCGCTCGCACGCCAGCGTCTCCAACACGATGAGCCGCGTCGCATTCGTGCGCGGATTCTCCAGCAGCACCGCACGCTCCGTCGCAAGCGCCTCAAACGTGCGGTCTCCCTTCAGCGGCAGGTCGCCCACAAGCACACCCGCAATGCGCTTCGGCAGAAACGGGTACTGCGCCTGCGTGTCCACCGTCGCATTAACCTTCGCCTCTCCAAGACGCCTGGCGACATCGGTGAGACTGCGCTCCATCACCTTCACCGCGCTGTCCTTCGTTTCCGGGTCCCTCCGCATATCCTCCAGCGCGTTCGCCAGCGCGCGGAACTCGGGGTCCTCCAGCACGCCGGCCTCCACCAGCGGAATGCCGGCGACCGGCTCCTCCGGCAGGAACGGGAAGCGTTCGTGCAGCCCCTCCGCGTCCACCAGCTCGTGGCGCGTGCGCTCCGCCTCGTCCTCCGCCACGCGCCGCGCCAGCTCGCCGATCGCCTTCTCCAGTCGCTTCGCCTCCGGCCCGCTCGCAGCCCCAGGGTCCTTTGCCAGCTCCTGCAGCTGCGCCAGCAGCGGCTTCACGTCCGGGTCGTTGGCGATGTCCAGCTCGCGCAGCGTCACGCCGCCCGGCAGCGCACCCACGTACGGCATCAGCGTTGCCAGCGCCTCGTCGTCGCGTGCGTGCTGCGCCACAAGCTCGCTGGCGCGCGCACGCATCTTCTGCTCCACGTCTGCCACGGCCAGACGCGACGCCGTCGGCGTGGCCTTGAGCGTCGCGCGCTCCGTCGCCAGCGCCGTAAAGGCCTCGTCGTCCTCCAGCCCGACAGCCGTGAGCATCTCGCCGGTCACCGTGGAGCCGAGGAAGGGGTAGCGTGCCTGCAGTGCGGCCTCCGCGCGCATCTCCGCCGCATGCACACGCGCCGCATCGTCGCTCAGCTGGTGTGCGCGGTCCTTCAACTGCTCCTCCACGCAGCGGATGGCGTCCGCGTTGGCGGCTTCGTCCTCCGCCACCAGCGCGTCGCGCAGCGCCACGAGCTCCTGGTAGTATGGGTCGTTCTTGCGCAGTGCGGCGACGTGGCGCGACTTGGGCGGCAGCGTTGTGTCCTCCGGCTGCTCACGCACCTCGCCGGCCTCCTCCACCGGCACCTCCTTCGCGTCCAGCATGCGGCCACGGCGGTGGCGCTGGCGGCGGTTGTGGTAGTCGTCCACCTCGCCGTTCTCCAGCGCCACGTCGTTGATGTCCAGCAGGCGCGGCGGGTTGGCGGGGCGTCTGCGGCGCCGCCGACCAGACTCCACCTCCACACCACGCTCGCGCATCAGGTCCTCGACATCGACGAGCGGCGCTGTGTTGGCGACGGGGTCCGACAGAAGCCCCGCACGGCGCGCCGCCAGCGACGCGAACATCGCGTCCTTGCCTACGGCCTCCGTCACTTCACGCGCGCACATCGGATATTGCTTCAGCACCGCCGCGCGTGCCTGCGCCCCCTCGCGCTCCGCCTTCGCGTCCTCATTCACCAGCTCCTGCACCCGCACCGCAGCGGCCTCGTCCACCGCACGCAGTGCCGCCGCATCCGGCTTCGGCTGCGCCGTCAGGGCCGCACGCTGCTGCGCCAGCTGCACCAGCTTCGCGTCCAGCGGCAGGAACAGCGACGACAGCGTCGCCGCACCCGGCGCCGTCACCACGGTCGGGTACGTAGCGCGCAGCCCTTCTTCCGCCGCCAGCTTCGCGTCCGCAATCTCCGCCGCACGCTCCTTCAGCCGCGCCTCGACAGCCGCCAGCTCCTCCGCATTCTCCAGCGGCTGCTGCTTCAGCTCCAGGCGGCGGTCCGACAGTTTCGCGTACTCGGGGTCGCGTGTCAGCGCCAGCTCACGCAGCGGCACACCGCGCACGTCGTTGCGCGGCAGGAACGGATTGCGCGCACGCACCTCCTCGTCCGCCGCTGCCCGCAGACCGTCCACGTTGTTTCTCTCCACCGCCACCTCGCGTGCGCGTGCCTTGGCGGCCTCCTCGATCGCGCGCAGCTTGCTGGCGTTCGCACGCGGGCTGCCCAGCAGCGGCGCACGCTCCGCCATGAGCGCCTGGAACGTCTCGTCGCTCTCCAGCGGCAGGTCACCCACAAACACACCCGCAATGCGTTTCGGCAGAAACGGGTGCTTCGCCTGCGCCTCCTCCGTCGCGCGCAGCTTGCCGGCCGCCACCTCTGCGGCACGTCCCGCCAGCGCCTCCTCCGCAGCGCGCAGGGCTTCAGGTGCGGTGCGAGGACGCTTCCGCAGGTCCTCCAGCGCGTTCGCCAGCGCGCGGAACTCGGGGTCCTCCAGCACGCCGGCCTCCACCAGCGGAATGCCGGCGACCGGCTCCTCCGGCAGGAACGGGAAGCGTTCGTGCAGCCCCTCCGCGTCCACCAGCTCGTGGCGCGTGCGCTCCGCCTCGTCCTCCGCCACGCGCCGCGCCAGCTCGCCGATCGCCTTCTCCAGTCGCTTCGCCTCCGGCCCGCTCGCAGCCCCAGGGTCCTTTGCCAGCTCCTGCAGCTGCGCCAGCAGCGGCTTCACGTCCGGGTCGTTGGCGATGTCCAGCTCGCGCAGCGTCACGCCGCCCGGCAGCGCACCCACGTACGGCATCAGCGTTGCCAGCGCCTCGTCGTCGCGTGCGTGCTGCGCCACAAGCTCGCTGGCGCGCGCACGCATCTTCTGCTCCACGTCTGCCACGGCCAGACGCGACGCCGTCGGCGTGGCCTTGAGCGTCGCGCGCTCCGTCGCCAGCGCCGTAAAGGCCTCGTCGTCCTCCAGCCCGACAGCCGTGAGCATCTCGCCGGTCACCGTGGAGCCGAGGAAGGGGTAGCGTGCCTGCAGTGCGGCCTCCGCGCGCATCTCCGCCGCATGCACACGCGCCGCATCGTCGCTCAGCTGGTGTGCGCGGTCCTTCAACTGCTCCTCCACGCAGCGGATGGCGTCCGCGTTGGCGGCTTCGTCCTCCGCCACCAGCGCGTCGCGCAGCGCCACGAGCTCCTGGTAGTATGGGTCGTTCTTGCGCAGTGCGGCGACGTGGCGCGACTTGGGCGGCAGCGTTGTGTCCTCCGGCTGCTCACGCACCTCGCCGGCCTCCTCCACCGGCACCTCCTTCGCGTCCAGCATGCGGCCACGGCGGTGGCGCTGGCGGCGGTTGTGGTAGTCGTCCACCTCGCCGTTCTCCAGCGCCACGTCGTTGATGTCCAGCAGGCGCGGCGGGTTGGCGGGGCGTCTGCGGCGCCGCCGACCAGACTCCACCTCCACACCACGCTCGCGCATCAGGTCCTCGACATCGACGAGCGGCGCTGTGTTGGCGACGGGGTCCGACAGAAGCCCCGCACGGCGCGCCGCCAGCGACGCGAACATCGCGTCCTTGCCTACGGCCTCCGTCACTTCACGCGCGCACATCGGATATTGCTTCAGCACCGCCGCGCGTGCCTGCGCCCCCTCGCGCTCCGCCTTCGCGTCCTCATTCACCAGCTCCTGCACCCGCACCGCAGCGGCCTCGTCCACCGCACGCAGTGCCGCCGCATCCGGCTTCGGCTGCGCCGTCAGGGCCGCACGCTGCTGCGCCAGCTGCACCAGCTTCGCGTCCAGCGGCAGGAACAGCGACGACAGCGTCGCCGCACCCGGCGCCGTCACCACGGTCGGGTACGTAGCGCGCAGCCCTTCTTCCGCCGCCAGCTTCGCGTCCGCAATCTCCGCCGCACGCTCCTTCAGCCGCGCCTCGACAGCCGCCAGCTCCTCCGCATTCTCCAGCGGCTGCTGCTTCAGCTCCAGGCGGCGGTCCGACAGTTTCGCGTACTCGGGGTCGCGTGTCAGCGCCAGCTCACGCAGCGGCACACCGCGCACGTCGTTGCGCGGCAGGAACGGATTGCGCGCACGCACCTCCTCGTCCGCCGCTGCCCGCAGACCGTCCACGTTGTTTCTCTCCACCGCCACCTCGCGTGCGCGTGCCTTGGCGGCCTCCTCGATCGCGCGCAGCTTGCTGGCGTTCGCACGCGGGCTGCCCAGCAGCGGCGCACGCTCCGCCATGAGCGCCTGGAACGTCTCGTCGCTCTCCAGCGGCAGGTCACCCACAAACACACCCGCAATGCGTTTCGGCAGAAACGGGTGCTTCGCCTGCGCCTCCTCCGTCGCGCGCAGCTTGCCGGCCGCCACCTCTGCGGCACGTCCCGCCAGCGCCTCCTCCGCAGCGCGCAGGGCTTCAGGTGCGGTGCGAGGACGCTTCCGCAGG